>NC_135542.1:66759898-66777398 GCF_045843805.1 Urocitellus parryii
CAGCCTGTTTGTAATTTCCCATTTGTAAATGTGAAACATTAAGCTACTCTCACTACGATGCTGATATTATTTCCGAAAGAAATGCTTTGGTAATGGTCTCTCTTCATATTCACAGAGATGGGTAAGCTGCTTAGAAACTTAGAAAGTACAGTGATGTTTATAATGCTCACGTTGTACACATAGTGGTGAAGCTTAGGGCTCCGTGAGTTCTTTATGTCCTATTACAGTTATTGCATGGATGCTGCTTCTAGGGGCAGACTGGCCATCTGCATTATTTTAGAATGTCACAGAGGGGGGGAAGAAAGCTCTCTTTAGACACTACCTCCAAGATGAAACCTGAAATGCTCAGTGCCAGAAAGAGGTGCCACACATAAAAAGATCACGGTAAGTCTCACACCATCCCTTAGTCATTGTCAGTCAATGAGATCTGGATTAGGCCACAGGAATATGAAGCAAGAGTTGGAGTTCAAATATTAGGTACATGGATTAAATTCTTATTGAAGCACTTCCAGCAAGGGTGGCATTGTCTGATTCCCTGAATAGCTAACCAGTGGTACTGCTTGATCCCATTTACATGAAAACAAGCTCTATTCACAAACCCATTCCAAACCCACATTGTGGTTCAAGCAAAATGCACATGATTACAAGAAGCGGTGATATGTTTATGTTCTTAAATCATTCATATATTCATATATTTACATTCAAACATTCATAAACCTGTGGGCAGTGGGGGAAAGAACGTATTTCCCTGAAGAGACTGTCTCTTACTTCACATCCAAATTTAGCAGCTCAACTAGATTATAAAATAAAGAGGCAACTGTGAAAGCTAGTCATCATTTCGCCATTCAGCGTTTTTGACAATGAAAAATAGTTTCATGGTTCAACAGTTCCTAAATAACTTGTAAAATGTCAACTCTGAAATAAACAGAAAGAAAAATCGAAAGAGTCACACCTGAAAAAGGGTGCTGTTGACAAACACCAAAATATTAGAATATTTAACCACAGGTGTAGGAAGAAAACCTGCCTATTAAGTGCCTCAGTTGACTTGTTTAATGTTGAGTTTAATATAAGGATTCCTTTCTGCCAGTGTGCAGTCCAGCCCCGTCCTTGCTGCATTTAGAGCAGCGAGTGATTGTGAATTTTAAGCCTGTCTTTCCAGACTCCTGTTCAATCACAATGCAATCTAAGGTCTGGAAGTAAGATGTTTTCTTATCCAATGAACACTTTCATTCAGTGTTCGACGGCTCTCCAGTTTATTGTAATTGCAAAAATAGAAATGACTCTGTACATTTGAATTCTCAAAAGGCTTAGAAAGCATGTCTGAAATGCTACCTATAGCCTGACCGACCTGCCAAGCAGATGGGCACTCAGGACAGTTGGCACATCTGTGTGCCCACAGCCTCAGACTTTGAGAAGGAACGGGAGAGAGTAAATTAGCCTGCACATCCCGTCTCGCTCGCTCTCTCGGCATCTTCCCACTGGCCACACACTGTGACTACTTTTCTCTATCATTTTTACCTTCCCCTCAATGATAGGAAAAGTTTGGTTTTTTGACTATTTTTGTGAAAATGTTTTTCTTTCCCCTCAAAATCAAAATACCATTCCATAGGCTCCAGTTCTTTGACTTCCAGATGCTGTGATCACCAGTTTTCTAAATCACAACTCCCAGCCCCCTATACTTGGAAAGACCTTTAGCTTAATGTCATCAGCCCTTTCACCTCACACCTGGGAAGACTTGGTCCCTGACAAAAATATACCAATTGCCCAAGATCTCGAAACTAAGGGCTAGAGCTAAGTGAGATTCAACCATGACATCATTCGGAGCTCCCATAAAAATCATTTAATAAATATTGAAAGGGGTCATCCCTCCGCTGAAAGTTAAGTCTAAAAACAGTGAATTTAACTTATCACATTTCACCATGAAAATTGCATATAGGTCTCCCTTTTGTGGTTATTGACAGAGAAATGTCTCCATGTGCTCTGCACTAATAAATTTCTCTGGGAGAGGAATTACAGATTCTCCGTGCTCTGCATAAAATTCTGATTCTAAAGGAGGCAATGAAAACGGTCCAGCACCTTTCCTTTGTCAGAAAATCTGTGATTCAGATCAATGAACAAAGCAAGTGTCGCTGCCACCAGCAATGGCATGGAAGGGTGTGTGTGTGTGTGTGAGAGAGAGAGAGAGTGAGTGTTTAAACGGGCATATTGGACTGTCAATGTATTTTGATCAGTAACTGAAGGGAGAGTTGAAATGGTATCTCCATCCCCATCACTGACCCACTCAGCCTTTTTAAATAGATCCACTTAAGCTACTGCTGTTCTCTGAGCCATTAGGACTTATTTAAGGGGTGAATTTTCAGGAGATTACATATCACTCCCACTAAAACACATTGAAATTGCTCATATGACGTACCCTACAAAGCGTTATAAATTCTGCTTCAGAGCTAAGTAGAAAAGTGAGCTTGCTTGGAATAAAGATCTATTAGGGAACTATGAGAATTACTTTTGGGAAATTTGATTTGGAATGATGAAGTAGATGCCATTACCTTTGAAATAACTGTGTTTGGAATGTGTGCTGTGGCTTAAGCTGCATTTTCCAGTTGCTCTGATGTTAACCTCTTTGTCACCATTACCAACATTAAGTAGAAATGGTGCTTTATAAGAGCATGCCTTAAGCTCATCTGGTAAGGTGCTGTTTATTTTTCTGACAATCTTCCCTGCTCTCAGGATGCACAGGTATAAAGTGAGAGAGGCCCCTAGTGTAGCTGTTGCTCATCCCAACCAGCCAGGGCTTCTTCAGGCCCGAGGAACTGACAGAGGTTGCTTCTTAAAGAGCAAAACCAGAATGTTTTGTTAATAAAACTAAAGATATTATTACCTCACTAAAGAATATGGCATAGTGTCCTGAAGAACAAACTTTTAAAAAGACTTAATTACAATTTAATTCCTTTCTCATCAATCCTTTTTGTAGTATTTGAATTAGATATATTTTGGATTCCAAGATATAAGGATATAGTTTTATGAAAGATGAGTGATGATTGCTGGGTAGATTGGGGTAAGGTTTGCTCCCTTCTGGCATGCTTTCTAACCCATCTGAAGAGGATTCTTTTTTCATTGCTCAAAGCACCTTCTCCATAGAGGATTTTCCACTGAACCTGTGGTGGACAAAGAAACCACATGTATTGACTTATTGGAAACTTCCCATGAACAGTTCTTTCTCAAATGAGAGAATCATCAAAGCAGAAGAGAACCTAGTCTTATGAGACATCTACCTAAGCACTGGTTCACCCCCAGCCATGCTGGTAAAGTTGAGTGCATAACCTATTTCAAGATCATTGAAACTAACACTCTATATAAACTTCCTCCATTTCAAGGACTGCGATGAGCTACCAGTCAGTTGGCAAGTAACTATTTGGTGGGCACTGTCAATGAATACAGAATGGAAGCTCTTGAGAAAGAGAACTTCATCTTATTCATAGTTCATTCCCAGTGCCTACAAGAGCCCTGTGTATGTCATAGGTACTCAGTGATATTTGTGAACTAACATATTATTAATTTGACATCCACTGCAGCCACATAAGTGGGCCTTTGTTAACAAGATCTCACATGAAGTGACTGGCCCAAAGTCACAGAGCAGAAACATCAAACCCAGAGCTCTAATGAGCTTAAACGATGCTTCCCCCTGTCTGAAATGTGGCCACATACAGTGGCCCTCTCTGAGGGAGGACGGTAGTCCTCCTCCTGACAGTCAATACTAAGTGTTAACCCAGAGAAGGACAAGGCAGGGTCCTGGAGCAGGCGGTACTCGCCATGCCACATGAGGAGCAGGGAGGCCAAATCAGAGGGGACTAACCTACAGTATTAAGAATAAAAGTGGGGCTTCGCTGGACCTCTCTCGAGATGGCTGTTATGGATACAAGAGTTCCCCTGAAAAGCTCATGTGTTAGTTAATGCAAGAATGTTCAGAGAAATGATTCCATTGAGCTGTGATCTAATCATTGGGTTAATCCATCCACTGGACTGATAATTGGGATTACTGGGTGGTTAACTACAGGCAGGTGGAGTGTGGCTGGAGAAGTAGGTCACTGAGGGCGTGCCTTTGGGGATTATGTTTTGTCCCTGGTTCCTTGTGCTTTCTCTCCCTGCTTTCTACTGCCATGAGCTCAGCAGTATTCCTCCAGCACACCCATCTGCCATGTTGTTCTGCCTCACTGGGGGCTCATAGCCATGAAATCTGCTGACCATGGACTGATCCTCTGTAACCATGAGCCCAAAATAAACTTTTCCTACTCTAAATTGTTCTCATCAGCTATTTGATTACAGGGATTAAAAAGCCAACTAACACAATGATTAAAGCACAAGATGGGGCAGGGGGAGGGTGTTATTTCTAAGGTATAAGGGATCAGCCACTGTAAGAGGGGAAAGCCAAGATATGATGGAAAGCTTTTCTACATTGCTTTGCAAAGCAATGCATTTGGACTTGTGTTATGAGTTAAGATGCTTTTTCAAAAGTAGTTCTCTTTTCCCTTAAAAGACATCATTGTCAATTTTTATGAAGTAGAACAGTTTTTTTGGTTTTGGTTTTGGGCTTTGTGTGTGTGTTTTGGGGGCTTTTTGTTTGCTTTTTGCAAAAATATCACCTAGAAGCAACAGCTCTGAAGCTGAAGCTGTGTGTATCTAAGCCATACACCATTATTATCTTGGCCATCTCCCCCATGCTGCTACTCTGCTCCAGGAGTTAGCCAACCTCTTAGACCACTGTAGCTGCAGTGCTTTTCTAATGTTGTAGAAAAGGCAAAACACCACACACACACACACACACACACACACACACACACACACACGAAATGCTCCCTGACTTCAATAAATTTCAAACCTAGGAGGGACGGCACTTCTGCCACACAGGAGACTGGAAAGAGAACCTCCAAAGCTCTACTTCTGGTACTGAGCTCAGAAAACAAAGAGGTCACTGGAAGTGCAGGTACTCTGGATGGCTGATGGCTTCTTGCCACCCTTGCCTAACTCCAGCATCTGATGACTGGCTCCCCTGCCTGAGCTGTCCCTCTTCCTCTTCTGTGCTGGCAGGTTTGGAGTCTGGTGAGGGTCTGGACTCTTTGTCCAAGATGCTTTTGAATCTTCCAGAGGAAAGGAACCCTGTGTTCTCAAAAGGGCAGAAGGTAGAAGGACAAAAAGAGCCAAATTTCCCACTTCTCAACACTATTGCATTGTGGATTCAATGTCCAATGCATGAATTTGAGTGGAATGTATTCAAACCACAGTGCCAGGTATGGCTAAATTAACTAACTTGCCATCTACTGCCAAGTAACCCACACTTAAACCTGGGACCTGCAATTTCAGATACAGTCTTCCAAACTTCCACAATAATGCCTGGCAAAGACAGGGTCAGACTAACCCAGCCAAAAGATGACAGAACAACAAAAATTCTCAAAAGACTGGAGGAGAAAAATGAAAAATCACAGTGAACTGGAGAAGAATTAACATGGAGGTCAAGAAAGAAAAATCCAGAGTTACCATGGTTTCTCTGACATTAGCGAAGCTTTGTTTTTGGAGCTGTTCACTCCTAGTGACTGAGTCTTATATCTTAGTGTTATTCCCAGTCACCAAAACCATTACCCCTGTCCTGTGGTTTGGATGCAGCGGAGCTGGTGGTTTGTTTTTAGATGACAGTTCCTTAGCACCCTGGGCAGACAGAGGGCCCAGGTCTATGGGATTCTAGGATCTAACAAAGGAAGTATGGACAGTGCTTTATCTCTCCCAGAAGACACCTACTAAGAACAGTTTAGAAACTGTTCCTTTAACATTAACATATGCCCCACACGTGAGTCCTGACCCGAAGCATGTGAATGGCTTGGTTTTAGCTGGATAATGATGACCACTATATCTTCTTTTTAAATTTTGCCCCCCAGCAAACACTTGAATGGAAGGAACCAATTTCTCTCTTTTTAGGATTGGGCAAACACGTGCAATGAGCCTTGTATTTATCACCATTAGTATCATTAGACTTGAAAACCCAGTTTAATCTGGATTCTGCTCTCTTCTCAATGTCAGTCTGTTTCTGGACCAGTACAGAGCCAGCCTTGTTGATGCAATAAAGAGATTACTCCGGCCCATGGTAAGTATGTTTCTATTTTCTCCTGAATACTGGCTACAGAATAATTAGTCTGTGCACAAAGATGGAGAGAGTAATGGAATGGCAGGATTAATGTCATGTAATACTTTAATACTTATTATGTCCAACTTCAATTGGGTCTTCTGATCTATCAGATTCTTTCCTAATCATAACTAGGAAACTTCTTACCCTTGGCCTTCTGATAAGGAACACAGTGGGTAGTAAAATAAATGAAACCGCTTCAAAGATAAGTGTGAGATTATTTTTATCAAAGAATTTCTTGAGTCTTTTCCTTTGATAACCATATCTTCATATTAAAGTAGAAGTATGATATTGAAAGTTTTCTGTTGACTTCTGTCGTTTTTAATCCCTTCAATGGTAACCTTTGTCATTGGGTATTTATTTATCGCACAAAAATACTTTTTTCTTTTTATTTCTGTTTTTACTAAGGAAAAAAAGGACTTTAAGATGAATCTGTACATTAAAAGTTCTTTGCTTTAAAAGGAAACCATTATTTACATATTATAAACATTAGGTCACAATGAAGCCAAGCATGGCATAAAATATTGTGCACATTTTTACATTTATATATCCATTTATGCCTGTGAGTAAATTACAGAGTTTGTATCCACTCTTATTTTGTTGGGCTGTTGTAATAAGCTAGGAGGTCCTGCAGCCTAAACGGAGAGTTAATATACATCTATTTAAAGTAAGAAAACGAGTTTAAAGCTCATGCATTAAAAAAAAAAAATCTTGTAAGTATAGAAGACTCTTGCTGTGCCATAGGAATTTAAAATAGGTTAACAATATTAATGTAATCTAAGATAGGAACTCACATTTATCTATGATGACTGCAGTGTGTGTGTCTATGTGTGTGTTTTCTAAAGTTTTGTTTCTAAAAGTCTTTTTTAAAAGGTTCTAGTCTTCTGACCTCGATGAGACTTATAGACTAATACCTTTCAATCTTTCTTTTATATCTTTTTCACATTGAAGGTTCCCAGAGCAATTTGATAATCATCCTTTGCCTTTCACTGTTGCTTTTTATTTTGTTATCTCTATATAGCTCAGAAACTTTAAATAGACCTCTCAGAGGAGTAACCACAGCTTTGTAAGTGGCAATCAATTCAATTAAATTGGCCTTCTCAATTCCCACAGTGAAGTGGGTAGTAGGCCTGAGGCAGAAAGGGACATGTTCCCAGCTACTGAGGGCTACTGCCTCAATTGAGAAGGCTGCCCAAGTTGAGGGTCAAAGAAAGAATACTGGGCTTCCTCATCACCCGTCAGCCTTGGGTGCTTCTTTAAGCCTTTGCAAGACCAACAGTTTCAGAGAGGGCAATGGGATTGTTGAATGCAAAGGCCTCTGTGAAAATGTATCATAGATAAATACAGTGCCTTCAATGACTCCCAGATCTCACATTGCACAAACAGTGCTTCCCCCATCACCAACACCCCTTCAAAGTCTATTTGTGGCAAATACTCCATTTTGGAGCAGATTTGCATGATTTACCTGCCCAAGCTATGAATAGACCTAAATGCAGATTGGACTGGAATCTCTTGCTGCTCTTCTGGACCCTCTGTTAAACCCAGTCCCCTGCTGTCTGAGGTGTGGATCCACCCAGCTGCCCTCCTACTGATGGCCAATACTCACCTTTAGCCCAGAAAAGGACTAAGCAGGGTCTCTAGTAAATAGTATTTACTCATGCTATTTGAGGAACAGAAAGGCCAAATCAGAGGCCCACACCAACCTGCAGCAGTAGAAATGGCAGTAGTGGGCATCACGAAGGCCCCTGGTGGGCTGGCAGATACCAAGCCTACTGTATTTTCTAGCCTAAAGTACATTTGGCCCATTGTCAGAAGGGAGGTTTGAGATTGGGATGGTACATGGACTTACTGAAATTACCACCCAGAATCTCATCCCCATTGGGAGGTCTAAGGAGGAAGGGTACATGCATGCCTGGGCCTTCACTCAGGCGGACCATGGAGGGTCACGTGGCAGTGAAAAGCTGCAGTTCCACACCCTGTGCTGGTGGGCCAGCAGGGTTTCTTCCCCACCATATGGGGGAAACTCGACTCTTTCCCTTCTTAGTTCTCAGGGCTGGTTTCTGCTTCCAGGGACACCCTAATGGTGGACATGTTGCAGAAGTCACAGTCCAAGCCTAAGATAACGTTCAAGGTTTTATAGCATTCTAGTTAGAGCTGGCTTTGGTGTTCTCCTGAGTCTAGACAGCTCCTCCATGTTTTTGTGGCCCACATTCTGAACACAGTATAAATGGCTCACAAGGAAACAAGATGGGGGCTACACAGGTGGATCTTGAGTGCTTGGTGATTCAGTGCAAGACACTGCAAATTCAGGGTTCTCAGCAGAAATCACAATGCAGCCAAATGCTTCAAGTTTGTAGGTGACCCCAGTATCTGAAGGTCAAGTATAGTGAATGGAAAGAGTCAGGAAAATCTGCATATAAAACCCAAGTGTGCTCTTACTACCTACCTAGTCTCTAAACCTGAGTTTTTTCACCTGTAAAAAGGCAGGACTAATTCCTACCTTGTATAAAATATTTACATATGTAAATACCAGGCATGTACCTGGTGCCCAGGACACATTCCAAAATGAGAGCTGGTTCTTTTTTATTGCTGTACCAGCTTGTCAGGGCTCATACAGGAGACACTTGTCCTAAGGTATGCTTGCCTGGCTAGAGGGAATTCCAGATCCAGTTTAGCAATGATGAGCTCTGGAACCAACTGTCTTGTCCCATTTTTCCCCACGAAGGGAAAGCAGGGAAGTTCATCCCGGCTCTTATGGAGCTCTGTCAACTGTGAGAGCTTTGGTTCTCCTTGTGAAGAGAGCTCTAGGGGCAGAAAACTTAGGCTCAGATCTGAATGCTGCCATTTACTAGATTCATCCTCTGGAAGCCTCAGTTTCTGATCTGTGAAACAAGCAGTAAACAAACCCATGTCATGTGAATGATGGCCTCTGAACAGCTCTTCACACTTAGCTCCTGTTACCCCACAGAACTAGAGACTTTCTGATTATGGTGAATACAGAATGTAGGGGGCATTTTTCTGAGCATTTTCTGAGCATTTTCCTTGGAGAAATGCTGGCAGGAGAGAACACTCTGTTTTCTGATGTGGACTCTGGGAATTACTGCACATAACTGAGCCTGCAGTGTATCTATCCCCTGCCTTTATGTCCCAAATTCCTGCAGTAGGCCCTGCCCTAGTCCCAGGAGGATTGCCTACCTAGAAGAAGGTGACATCTTTTGCTACAGACAGCCCCCACAAGCAATGGGGAGAAAGATGGCTACACTGGCAAGAGCAAAATAATGCAACATGAAGGTTCTAGTGACATTCCCTGGGAAGAAGTGAAATCTGCCATGTTGGGGATTACAGTTGCTTGATTTCTAGATTGAGTAAATCATCTGTTGGTAGAGGTCAGAGGGTCCAGAAGCAAAGAAAGAGGATGGGGTGGGGGGTGTTTCTCTGCTTTCCATATTTATTACAGAGTCATAAATGAAGGAAGACAAGCAGCCAGAGACAGCTTAGCCATCCACATGGACTGCTGGCTTGACCCAAGGGCAATGTCAAATCCCAAGGCTAAACTTAGATCCTCAGCCAAGCAGGCCCCTGTGTCTGGTAAGTCATTATAGGCAGCCCTGAATTTCATCAGGAAATGGTTTGCCACCTGCCCCAAATTGACACTTTTCTCAACTTGCTGGTTTAAAGAAACCACAAAGATAATTGACTCCTGCTATAATACTACTCACTAGCAAACTTAACAGATTGAAAAGAATAGACTATTAAAAAAGAATGAAATCAGCAAATTTTACTCATTCTAAGAAGCAACCTCTCCCACCCCCATTTTCCCTCTGGTGAATGGTTTCTTGTTGCTCATGATTGATAGGGTGACTCCCTGTCTTCGTGTTCCCTAAAGTCTGTGACAACAGCAATGTCCAATATCAGAGGACCTGAATGTAATTTAAAATCCAGTCACAGCAGCCTGCAAGTTGACCTGTAGTCCATAAATGACAACCAACAAATGGTATCTACTAATATTGCTCTGAAATGGCTTTGGGTCCAGGGAGGGGAGCCAGGCCAGCAAGGCAGGGTAAGTTCACTCAGAAGCATGAGGAGATGGATGGGGATGCAATATTGATAGCTCTCCAGCTCGTTATCACTGCTGGCCAATTGTCAGCAATTCAGAATTATCACTTTGGAATCCATTTAACCTTCTTCAGCAACTGGCCCTAGCTGACCACCAAATTCCAGGAGTCCTGCCTATATCCAAGGAGTACCGTACATGGAAATCATGGACTCTCATTTTAGAAGAGTAATATCATTTCATGGGGAGAGTTCCTCATCTTTTCTGTGACTCTAACATCTCTGCCCATATCTGTTCAAACTTCTGTTTTTTGCTTATCTTAGGGAAATTACCTTGTGTGGGTGGGCTCAGAATGGTGAAACTGTTCAAGGACACTCGTCTGCTTGCCAGATCAGAGGCCCAGCAAATCCTCACCTGTTCTCAGTGAAAAGCTGTGATCAGGCATACCTAGCTCACACAGTTGTAGGAGTGCTCAAGAAACACTGGTCATTGCAACAGAGAGCCCCTAGATCATTTTGAGACTCTCAGAGGAGGGGCCCAGCCCTAAGAAGCTCTTTTCTAAGCACCACCAAGGTGTTGATTCAGACACAAGGTAGGCTTTAGGAATTTAGAATCTGGTTGTAGAATTGTAACATGTACACAGGTAGAACACACGGTCAGTGCAAAATATGAATCTTTCAGTTTACTAGATAGAATGTGATGCTCAAAAGTTTGGACTCAGTCTTCAGTCAACAAATATTTGTTGAGCAACTACTGTCTACCTGGCACTGGACTCAGGAATGTGGGGTAGTGGTATAAATATGAATGAGGGGGACTGCGAGACTCCAAGCATAGCACAGATCAGATTAATACAGGAGCTACCAGGAATTTGAAGGCGCCATGGCGGTACTAAGAAAGAGGTACCAGGAGAAAGAATGATGAAGTGCTTTGGAGGTTTCTCTAAGAGGCAGCTGCACTGGACTTCAGCCTTGAGTAGTCAGAAGGATGTTCTAAGCCTCAGAAGAAGAGGAAAGAAGTAGCCACCCTGGTGGGGGCCACAGAGCTCACATGTGTGGAGTGTTAAAGAGCATGGAACCAAGGAGAAATTTTATCTCCCTGGAGTATAAGAGTGTCTATCTTAGCTGGTACAGTGGTGCACACCTATAATCCCAGTGACTCAGAAGGCCCCAAGAACTTAACAAGACCCTATCTCAAAATAAAAAAAATAAAAAGGGCTGGGAATATGGCTCAGTGGTAAAGTGTCCCTGGATTCAATCCCCAATATGAGAGAGAGAGAGAGAGAGAGAAAGATAGAATGTCTGTCTTATTTGGGGGTTAGCATTAGTGAGGGACAGGAAGTGAGGTTACCGCTAGTTTGGGTACCATTGTATAAGAGGCTAATAACACTATAATGAAGAAATTGGGCTTTATCATGACTAACAAAAAGCCATTGAACATTGGCGGATAGCGGTGAGTTCTAGAAAGATCACTGTGGCCACAGAATGGAGGTTGGATTGGAGTACAGGAGAGCTTGACTCCTCAGGGTCCAGCGTGGACCACCTTCTAATTGGAGCTCATGTAGACCTGATGACAGAAAAGGAGATATTGAATGTATATTCATTAAGAGATTCATCCAGGAAATGCTTGCTTACTGCCTCAGTGCTAGACACTCTGCCGGGTATAGGCCTGGGGATGGAGTAAGAGACAATGTGATCCCGCCCTAAAGGAGATCACCATCCAGTGAGAGAGAGAAGCAAGTAAGTAGCTGCCCAGCAGTGTGGGAGGGCAGAGCAGAGGTGTGCAACCCATGGAGACAGAGAGCTAAGTGGGGCAGGAGGCACTGTGTGGAGGCCAGATGAGGTCAGCAAATGCTTCACAGGAGCATGATGTCTAGTCTGGGTGCTGAGGGATGAATAAGAGTTCACCATGCAGACAAAATACTGGAGGTACAAGAAGCATTCTACTCCAAGGAAATGTTTGCATGTTTAAAGACAAAGGGGTGAAAAAAAGAACATACCAAGGGGCTGTGGTTACTTTGGCCCAAGGTGAACATAAGAATAGCAGGAAATCCTCATGTAGTAGGACAGGCACATGGAGCTTTGTCTATCATCCCAAGAAGATGGGACCCACATCAGTCATTTTCAACCCCTACTTAAATGGCAAAACCCTTCCAACCCCTACTTAAATGGCAAAACCCTTCCGTCAAAAAAAGTTTAGCCAGCATCTCAAAGAGATAAAAGAGGGGGCTGGGGTTCTGCTCAGTGATAGAGCACATGCCTACCACCCACAAGGCCCTAGGTTCAATCCCCAGTACTCCCTCTCAAAAAAAAAAAAAAAAAAAAAAAAAAGTGAAGCAGCTTTAGTTAAATGGGATGTAAAACAAACAAAGGAAGAAAACTAGTACTTCCAGTCCTGGTCCTTTTGTCCCTCCAGGTCTCCCCTGAAGCAATTCAGGATTCACCTGGAGACAATGAATCGCAGGGGGGTATGGCATTGAAAATTCTTAAAAGGCAATGCTTTTTTCCCAGGTTTCCAGCTTCATTTTGAAAGCTATGGGTATGAAAGTGGTTAGTATCTAGGAGGTACTCAGCTCCATGTCTGAGTATGTGGGTGTGTGGGGTGTGTTTGATAGGTGATGCCCTGGGAATCAAGGGTTTGGGATGGAGGATATTGGGTTCCATTTTAGACAGAATGAGTTAAAGGTGGCTTGAGAATATTCATACACAGGGATGAGCAGGCACTTGGAACTATGGGTGAGGGCCCTGGACAATGGCGAATGGTGTGGTTACAGACTTGGGAGTTATTGATGTGTAAGTGATAGCTGAAGTCACAGACCTCAGTATAATTGCCTAGAATATAAAGTGTGAAGAAACAGTAGGTAGTGGTCCCCAGGCCACTACCTGGGGGCAAGTGGGCCAAGAGAAGCCAGGAAAGGAGACTGAGAGAGATGGTAGGAGAGGAAGCAGGCAGTGACTCAGAAACCAGGCAAAGAAACAGAAAATGAGCATAAGCTTAAATATGTCATTGGTGTTTAATAATTGGTTGCTTGGAAATGAAAAAGGAATAAAGGCATTTCACGAGCATAGCATATTCCTTTAAAATGAACCTGAAGCACACCTATTTTTTTTTCAAAAGTATACACCCTATAATATGTGAGTATAGAGTAGACTAGCAAAATAACAACAACTGAATTCACAATGTAAACAGTATCATTGTTGTTTAGTGGTACTTCTCTCTCTTCTCTCCAGGGGTAAATGAATTCCCTCAAATTTCTGCACATCAGTCAAATTTTTACATTCAATTGAGTGTTCATTCTGAGTTTAAAATGACTCCGTGACTGAATGCTTAGAAAGTTGTGCTTTGGTAAATTGAAAATAATTTTTCTAAAGTGATGGGCTAATTTGAAATCTATATTCTTTTTCTTGTGTTGATTTTTTTTTTTCAGCCTAAATTGTAAGGTGCATTTCTCAGGTTGCATGGCTTCACAGATGAAGTGCCCTGCTCCCCTGGAGACACTGGTGGGCCTCTAAAGCCATTCATTACTGTGTAGGGCAGGGGCTGCATGCAGTAGGGCTCAATAGGTGTTTATTAAATAAATGGATGATGTGCTACTTTCTATCCTAAATATTAATCCACATCTCAAAAGTATCTGTATTCAACAAAACAAAAAAGTAAACAACTTAACACTCATAACTGAGCTATTACAGATTAAAACTCCCCCTTGCTCTTTCTCTTTCTTGTGGGAAGAGGATTGGGTACAGATTACTGCCCTCTGACATGCCACCATAGCAGCTGACTCTGGGAAAGATTCTTGGAGAAATCTTTTTAAAAAGAATCAGCAATAGAATGAGGCCATCAAATTCCCAAAGACTTGTATTTTTCAAATTTCCCAACATCTGGATTTAGTTTAGTCTCTCAACAAATGTTGCCTGAGTGCCTACTACATGCTAGGCACCAGGAAATTCAGTGAATAAGCATTAGCAGATGCTGTTGTCATGGAGAGTGCATTCCAGCAGAGGAGAGCATTTACAAACAAGGATGTAAGCGTGTCCCTGGTGATAAGTGCTAAGAACAAGAACAAAGCCCACAGAAGGGGTAGAGAGCTTGGGGTGGGGTGGGGCTTCTGCTCTAGATACCTTGGTTAGGGAAGGACAGATAAACTGAGCCCTAGGAAAGAAATGTTTGGGCAGAGAGTACTGCCATGGGCTTAGTTATGGTCCCCTTAACCTTTCACCCCAACTCAGGGGTAAGTGGGAAGTGGGGGTCATTGTGCTTTGTGAATGCAAACATCAGCCCAACCAAGAAACCTGTCGCCCTGTAAACGTTATGATATGTAGCTTAGATAATAGCTGGAAAAATAACTCTTCAATTGTAACTAGAAGACAGTCTTTGCAGGTGACTTTAAAATGAAACAACTTCCATTATTCAAAAATCCAGAGTGGCAACCAGCTCTTAGAAATGACTAAAATGACCTACTGGTATTCCTTCCTTTTTTTTTTTTTTTTATTTAATGGAGACTTTTGCTTTCCTGCTGAGACCATGTATTATATCTAGTTTCACATAAAAATGAATTTTTGCTGCTAAGTTTGAAAACTGCCTGAAAATAGCAATTAATTTTGGAAAAGCTGACAGAACCATAAGTGTAGTGGCATGATTGGTGCTGCTATAATTATGTGCCTGAGTGTGTACATGTCTGTGTAAACAGAGTATGAAAACACTCTTTATGTCCAGGACAGTATATCAGTGCCTTTTATTTCAGGTGAATGGGGGAGAAAGAAATGATAGAATTTTTATAGCACTTTTGGGTGGTCTGGATTTTTCTAATCTGACATCTGTACTCTCTTGTTTTTCAAATTATTTTCACATTCACCACCTCATTTGCTCCTCACAAGTTGCTGGAGGGAAGAAAAAAGAAAAGGCAGGGGAGCTTTGTTCTTTTCATTTGATGGATGACAAAACTCAGTGGGTCCGCCAGGAGGGCCTAAGGAGTAGATTGGGCTATGTCATCTCCAAGGTACCTTCTAGCTCAACAGTTCAATGACTTTTGATGATTCTGTTTGATTGTCCTTGGGCGCTGCAGCTGTTTAATGGTAGAGACTCCCTTTAAATCCAGGATCCTTTTGACCACACAGTTCCTCCTTATTTTCTTTAAACCCTTCACTGCTCGCTTAATCATCTGCAAAATGGAATGTCTACGGTACAACATAGTGGAGAAGATCACCGAGGGGACCAAGGGGAGGGATTGTGAAGCACCGTGCACGGTGGTAGCTGTCATTATCATCATCATCACCACCACCACCACCACCACTACCACCACCACCGTTAGTAATAAGGAGACAATGTAACATAGCAGAAAGAGCTTAGTGTCGAAATGGGAGGATGAGCTTCTAATCACTTACTGGTTGTGTCACCTTACCAATTATCCACCCTTTCCGAGCATCCTATAAAATAGACCTGAGAAGACCTGCAGTGGAAGGTGGTGTAGACTAAAGGAGATGCTATGTGCCTGGGTGCTTAGCCCATGGTCTCATACGTTCCAGTTGCCCGATAAATGACCCATAAGTATGAGTGATCATCTTTCAAAAGGAACAAAAATATTGTTTCATGATTCCTTCAAAACCAAAGTGGCATTTTAAGTGAAATGTAACTTAGAATTAACAGAAGCACGCAGCCATCTTTTTTTAAAAAGTAGGAAGAAAATAAGGTTCAGAAGTTTGACTGCTCTGTGTACATGTGGTCGGGGGGGACCGCACATACCAGTAGTTAGCAGATAGTCATTATGGAGTTCCATGTCAGATGGCCTTCTAAGGTCCAGTGTATATTTTATTCGAGTCCTCCACTCTCCTCACTGCAACAGTCTAAAAAAGACTGTGTGGTGATTTAGATCAGCCTGTTTACCCTCATTGCACCACATTCTTTGAAAAGCAGCCTTTCAATGGCTGTGATGAACTACTTTCCTAGAGTGAAGACCATTATGAGGGATTCAATGAAGTTAGAAACTAAAAGCCTGTCACCTTGTGTCTCTAGCAAGGGAGTCATGAAAAAGGCTGGTGACAGGACAGAAATGTGAAAGTGCTCCAGTAGGGATTGTGGTTACTCCTCCCTTTGGACAATTTCTTGGTTCTGAATTTTCAGGGCCTAGTAAATTAACATTTACAGGTGTCTGTAGCCACATGCTTTGGAGCTTTGTTGGTGGGTGCAAAGGAGTCACAGGTGAGTGGGTCTGCCCCAGATCTAGTCAGTGGTTTAAACCATCAGACCTGAGATAGTGTGTATTGTTCAGAATGCTAACTTTCAATCACATTTTGTTTATTATGTGCCTTGTTTTAAAAGTATACAACACAGCAACTGGCCATTTGAATGTGAAATATCTATATCTCTATATATGTATTTTTTTCCTTGTTTGATGTATAGCTATCCTTGAAATTGTCCTTGAATGCCCATCCTGTGTGGATATCTCTAGAACAATTGAGTTTCCCTGAGAGAAGTATGTTAAGTGCTTTGACCAATGTCTATTATGTTTTGTTGCCTTCCAGTTTTAAAATGCGTGAATTTCTATTTTAATGTTCTAGGGAAAAGCAATGGTGTTCGCCCCACACCGAGGGAATACTTTAAACCAGTTTTGCAATCTAGCTGAAAAAGCTGGTTTCTCTCTCCAAAGACATGAAAATTATGATGAACACATTTCAAACTTCCACTCCAAGGTTAGTTTTCTGCTTGTGTTAGATAACACTTTAATCCGCATTGCATTTTGAAGAGATCATGGTCTTTTTGGCAGGTAACCTAAATATTTGATTAAAGTACTCCTTAGGTGTGTTGCTTCTGAACAGCTATTTGTATCTGATTATTTTGTGTGGTAAAGCCATCTTTTATCTTTGCATGTCTAGAAGGATTTTACAGAAACCGTTCCTGTTTACTCCTTTCTCTAAAACAAACTAATCTTTTCATTCATAATAGACTAATTTGTAAGATGCAAGAGGAGGTGGCATAGAATGAATGATAAACATGCATTTGTATTTTAATGAAAACCTTCGGCTTTTAAGTAGGTTAAATGCTTAGCTACACTGAAATAAATAGAAGGTGAATGTCTAATTGTATCATGTTGGACTGTAAATCCTTATCTCTGCTTGCTTTATGGCTGGGTCAGTTGGCAGTTTGAGACTGTTAAATCTCATACAGAATTTCACAGTTGTGGGGTTATATGTCACATCGAGGCGCTACAAGATTTAGGTCAAAAGCACTTATCTGAGAGTGATTTCTAAGCCTGCTTACATAAAGCAATGTTATCAGCCTTT